>NC_057798.1:684839275-684859989 GCF_018294505.1 Triticum aestivum | reverse complement strand
GCTCACTGTTCATCCACTCGACCGGCTTCAGTTAGCAGCAGTAGCAAAGGAATCGCTCGATCAGGTTCAGTTAACAGCCATCGATCGATCGCTCGGGTTCAGTAACGCGTAGCCTGCAGTGCAATCTCTCGGGTTCAGTTAGAGCCCAACTCCTCGCTCGGGTTCAGTTAGAGCCAACGCCTCGCACACATGCGCGTACGTGTACGAGAGAAACGTGCATCGCTCGGCCCCCGACCTCCCACCGTAACCGACAACTCCCCAAAATTTTCCTCCCCCTCGCTTCTACCACGGTTTTTTCCGTCATGGATGGTCCAAAGAATGTCATGCAGCTGCGTCTCCGGCCCGCCCAGGACGAAAAGCCCATTTTATGTCATGATTTTTTATCATAGAAGTAGGAGCCCACCACATCTGTGATGATACCGGGTTTTGTCACAATTATCGTCATAGAAGTGTCATATGTATGACAGAAAAAAATTGTCCGCCCCAAAATGTCACGGATGTGTCTTTTTTGTAGTGCATCATCTTTCAACTTTGCTTTCTCAAGGAACACATTAAAATTCAATGGAACAACAGCACGGGCCATCTATCTACAACAACATAGACAAGCAAAATACGATCAGGTACTGATACGTCTCCAATGTATCTATAATTTTTGATTGTCCCATGCTATTATATTACCCGTTTTGGATGTTTATGGGCTTTACTTTACACTTTTATATCATTTTTGGGACTAACCTACTAACCGGAGGCCCAACCCGTATTGCTGTTTTTTTGCCTATTTCAGTGTTTTGAAGAAAAGGAATATCAAACAGAGTCCAAACGGAATGAAGCCTTCGGGAGCGTGATTTTTGGAACGAATGTGATCCAGAGGACTTGGAGTGGAAGTCAAGAAATAAATGAGGTAGCCACGAGGGTGGAGGGCGCCCCCTGCTGGGCGTGCCCCCTGTCTCGTGTGCCCCTCGGGCGTCCACCGACCTACTTCTTCCTCCTATATATACCCATGTACCCCGAAAACATCAGAAGCGAGAACGAAAAACTATTTCCACCGCAACCTTTTGTATCTGCGAGATCCCATCTTGGAGCCTTCGCCTGCGCTCCGCTGGAGGGGGAATCAACAATGGAGGGCTTCTACATCAACACCATAGCCTCTTCGATGAGTTGTGAGTAGTTTACCACAGACCTTCGGTTCCATAGTTATTAGGTAGATGGCTTCTTCTCTCTCTTTGAATCTCAATACCATGTTCTCCTCGATCTTCTTGGAGATCTGTTCGATGTAACTCTTTTTTGCGGTGTGTTTGTCAAGATCCGATGAATTGTGGGTTTATGATCAAGTTTATCTATGAGAAATATTTGAATCTCCTCTGAATTCTTTTATGTGTGATTAAGTTATCTTTGCAAGTCTCTTCGAATTATCAGTTTGGTTTGGCCTACTAGATTGATCTTTCTTGCAATGGGATAAGTGCTTAGCTTTGGGTTCAATCTTGTGTGTGTCCTTTCCTTGTGATAGCAAGGCACGTATTGTATTGTTGCCATCGAGGATAAAAAGATGAGGTTTATATCATATTGCATGAGTTTATCCCTCTACGTCATGTCATCTTTCTTAGTGCGTTACTCTGTTCTTTATGAACTTAATACTCTAGATGCATGCTGGATAGCGGTCGATGTGTGGTTAATAGTAGTAGATGCTGGCAGGAGTCGGCCTACTTGTCACGGACGTGATGCCTATATACATGATCATGCCTAGATAATCTCATAATTATTCGCTTTTCTATCAATTGCTCGATAGTAATTTGTTCACCCACCATAATACTTATGCTATCTAGAGAGAAGCCACTAGTGAAACCTATGTCCCCCGGGTCTATCTTTTATCATATAAGCTTTCAATCTACTTTTATTTGCATCTTTACTTTTCCAATCCATATTATAAAATACCAAAAATATATTTATCTTATCATATTATCTCTATCAGATCTCACTTTCGCAAGTGGCCATAAAGGGATTGACAACCCCTTTATTGCATTGGTTGTCAGTTCTTGTTTGTTTGTGTAGGTGCGTGAGACTTTTGAGGAGCCTCGTACTGGATTGATACCTTGGTTCTCAAAAACTGAGGGAAATACTGACGCTACTATTGCTGCATCAGCCTTTCCTCTTCATGGAAACCAACGCAAGCTCAAGATGTAGCAAGAAGGATTTCTGGCACCGTTGCCGGGGAGGTCTTCGCTCATGTCAAGACATACCAAGTACCCATCACAAACTCATCTCCCTCGCATTTACATTATTTGCCATTTGCCTCTCGTTTTCCTCTCCCCCACTTCACCCTTGCCGTGTTATTCGCCCTCTCTTTCCCAATCTCCTCTCTCTTTTGCTGCCCTCTTCTTCCTCCTTGCTTTTGTTTGCCGTTATATCTGAAATTGGGGAGATTATCGTCGATATGGACAATAATGATAACCTGGAAACTTCTGATGCTCCTGCTGAAGAACCCCCTATCTTGCATACTAAAAAGTTTCGAATTGGTAGTGGTAACATTATTGGAAAAGGGGTTATTCAAGATTTCTTTACTTGTGCCGGTGCTTTACCTTCTATGGTTGGTTCTATTCTTTATAGAACTAGTAGTCTTGCGGATGCTATCACTATGCTTGTAGTTGAGCTTGAAAGACAATTTATGCATATGCATCCTTGCATACAAAGAATTTTCCTGGAATTTTCTAATATTGAGCACTCTTCTGTTAAGCGCGCCGCTACTATATTTTTGGCACATGAGTTTAGATTTGTAATAAAAGAGGCCAAAGAAATCTTTGCGCACTATAGGGTGGACGTCGGCCATCCTCCCATAGAGGCGATCCTCTTTGATCAAGAGGAAATTAGGCGTTTTCAATCTTTGGACTATGTTGCTTTTAATGAAAACCTTAGGAAAAAGGTTCCTGCCAATGTCCTAGTTGATAGAATTTCCGAACTTAGTAATGATTCTGCTCATCGAAATAGTGATCTAGGATACTCTCTTGAGTATAGGCTCACGAAATTCTGCCAAAAGAATGCTTATAAAGATGAATTAGTTGTGCAATATGAAGGGCCAAAGGAGGAACCCATTCCTCTTGTGATTGATCTTGGGGACTTTTGTCAAATTAAATTTAGCCCTTTTGCTTACTTTTGCTTGCCTCAAAGAAAACTTGCTGCTGAACGTAAAGAATATGAGATGAGTTTTCGTGATCTATCTTATTATTATGGCACTACTTAGATCTATCCTCGCTTTTATGCCTAGCTAGGGGCGTTAAACGATAGCGCTAGTTGGGAGGCAACCCAATTTTATTTGTGTTTTTTGTTTTTGCTTCTGTTTAGTAATAAGTTTTGCATCTACCTTTTGTTTAGATGTGTTTCTATGTTTTAATTAGTGTTTGTGCCAAGTAGAACCTATAGGATAACCTATGGTGATAGTTAATTTGATTCTGCTGAAAAACAGAACTTTTGCGCGCACGAAAATAGTTTTAGTTATTCACAGAAACGTGATTTTGCATTGATTCTTTTTGCTGTAGATCAATAGAGAACTTCCCAGGACTTCGTATTTTGGTAGGACTTTTAGAGTTCCAGAAATATTCGAGAGTTACAGATTTCTACAAACAGTTCTATTTTTGATAGATTCTATTTTTCGTGTGTTGTTTGCTTATTTTGTTGCATCTATTGCTAGTGTGTAAGGGTATGAACCATAGAAAAGTTGAAATACATTAGGTTTACACACCAATATAAATAAAGAATGAGTTCATTACAGTACCTTATGTGGTGGTTTTTCTTTCTTGCACTAACGGAGCTTATGAGATTTCCTGTTGAGTTTTGTGTTGTGAAGTTTTCAAGTTTTGGGTAAAGATTTGATGGACTATGGAATAAGGAGTGGCAAGAGCCTAAGCTTGGGTATTCCCAAGGCACCCCAAGATATTCAAGAATAGCCAAAATCCTAAGCTTGGGGATGCCCTGGAAGGCATCCCCTCTTTCGTCTTCATTATCTGTAACTTTACTTGGGGCTATATTTTTGTTCGCCACATGATATGTGTTTTGCTTGGAGCGTCTTATATTATATTAGTCTTTGCTTTTTAGTTTATCAAAATCATCCTTGCTGTACACACCTTTTGGGAGAAACCCACTTGATTGGAATTTATTAGAATACTCTAGTGCTTCACTTATATCTTTTGAGCTAGATACTTTTTGCTCTAGTGCTTCACTTATATCTTTTAGAGAACGGCGGTGGCTTAATTTTTAGAAATTGTTAATCTCTCATGCTTCAATTATATTATTTTGAGAGTCTCTTAGAACAGCATGGTATTTTCTATGGTTATAAAATTGGTCCTAGAATGATGGGCATCCAAGTTGGGTATAATAAAAACTATCATAGGAAGTGAATTGGATGCTATGATCAATTGATACTTGATAATTGTTTTGAGATATGGAGGTAGTGATATTAGAGTCATGCTAGTTGGGTGATTATGAATTTAAAGAATGCTTGTGTTGAAGTTAGCAAGTCCTGTAGCATGCACGTATGGTGAAAGTTGTGTAACAAATTTGAAACATGAGGTGTTCTTAGATTGTGCATCCTTATGAGTGAGGTCGGGGACAAGCGATGGTCTTTTCCTACCAATCTATCCCCCTAGGAGCATGCGCGTAGTGCTTGGTTTTTGATGACTTGTAGATTTTTGCAATAAGTATATGAGTTCTTTTTGACTAATGTTGAGTCCATGGATTATATGCACTCTCACCCTTCCATCATTACTAGCCTCTTCGGTACCGTGCATTGCCCTTTCTCACCTTGAGAGTTGGTGCAAACTTTGCCGATGCATCCAAACCCCATGATACGATACGCTCTATCACACATAAACCTCCTATTATCTTCCTCAAAACAGCCACCATACCTACCTATTACGGCATTTCCACAGCCATTCCGAGATATATCGCCATGCAACTTTCCACCGTTCCGTTCATCATCATGACACACATCATCATTGTCATATTTCCTTGAATGATCATGTAGTTGACATCGTATTTTTGGCAAAGCCACCATGCATAATTTTTCATACATGTCACTCTTTATTCATTGCCCATCCCGGTATACCGCCGGAGGCATTCATATAGAGTCATATCTTGTTCTAGTTTTGGGTTGTAATTCATGAGTTGTAAATAAATAAAAGTGTGATGATCATCATTATTAGAGCATTGTCCCCAAATAACAAAAGAAAGGCCAAATAAAAAAAAGAAAGGCCAAAAAAGGCCAAATAAAAAAAGGCCCAAAAAAAAGAAAATAAAAAAGGGGGCAATGTTACTATCTTTTTTTCCACACTTGTGCTTCAAAGTAGCACATGTTCTTCATATAGAGAGTCTCATATGTTATCACTTTCATATACTAGTGGGAATTTTTCATTATAGAACTTGGCTTGTATATTCCTACGATGGGCTTCCTCAAAATGCCCTAGGTCTTCGTGAGCAAGCAAGTTGGATGCACACCCACTAGTTTCTTTTGTTGAGCTTTCATACATTTATAGCTCTAGTGCATCCGTTGCATGGAAATCCCTACTCCTCATGTTGACATGAATTGATGGGCATCTCCATAGCCTGTTGATTATCCTCATCAATGTGAGACTTTCTCCTTTTTTGTCTTCTCCACACAATCCCCATCATCATATTTTGTTCCACCCATAGTGCTATATCCATGGTTCACGCTCATGTATTGCGTGAAAGTTGAAAAAGTTTGAGATTATTTAAGTACGAAACAATTGCTTGGCTTGTCATCGGGGGTGTACAAGATGGGAGCATTTTTTTGTGACGAAAATGAAGCATGGCCTAACTATATGATTTTGTAGGGATGAACTTTCTTTAGCGATGTTATTTTGAGAAGACATGATTGCTTTGATTAGTATGCTTGAAGTATTACTATTTCTTATGTCAATATGAAATTTTATTTTGAATCATTTGGATCTTAACATTCGTGCCACAATAAAGAAAATTACATTGAGAATTATGCTAGGTAGCATTCCACATCAAAAATTCTGTTTTTATCATTTACCTACTCGAGGACGAGTAGGAATTAAGCTTGGGGATGCTTGATATGTCTCCAACATATCTATAATTTTTGATTGTTCCATGCTATTATATTACCTGTTTTGGATGTTTATGGGCTTTACTTTACACTTTTATATAATTTTTGGGACTAACCTACTAACCGGAGGCCCAACCCGTATTGTTGTTTTTTTGCCTATTTCAGTGTTTCGAAGAAAAGGAATATCAAACGGAGTACAAATGGAATGAAACCTTCGGGAGTGTGATTTTTGGAACAAACGTGATCCAGAGGACTTGGAGTGGAAGTCACACAACAAACGAGGCGGCCACGAGGGTGGAGGCCCCCCCTACTGGGTGCCCCCTGTCTCGTGTGCCCCTTGGGAGTCCACTGACCTACTTCTTCCTCCTATCTATGCCATGTACCCCGAAAACATCAGAAGCAACCATGAAAAACTATTTCCACCATTGTAACCTTCTGTATCCGCGAGATCCCATCTTGGAGCCTTCGCCGGTGCTCCACCGGAGGGGGAATCGATCATGAAGGGCCTGTCCATCATCTCAAGGCCTCTCCGATGAGTTGTGAGTAGTTTACCACAGACCTTCGGGTCCATAGTTATTAGCTAGATGGTTTCTTCTCTCCCTCTGAATCTCAATACCATGTTCTCCTTGATCTTCTTGGAGATCTATTCGATGTAACTCTTTTTTGTGGTGTGTTTGTTGAGATCCGATGAATTGTGGGTTTATGATCAAGTTTATCTATGAGGAATATTTGAATCTCCTCTAAATTCTTTTATGTGTGATTAAGTTATCTTTGCAAGTCTCTTTGAATTATCAGTTTGGTTTGGCCTACTAGATTGATCTTTCTTGCAATGGGAGAAGTGCTTAGCTTTGGGTTCAATTTTGTGGTGTCCTTTCCCTGTGACAGCAGGGGCAGCAAGGCACGTATTGTATTATTGCCATCGAGGATAAAAAGATGGGGTTTATATCATATTGCATGAGTTTATCCCTCTACATCATGTCATCTTTCTTAGTGCGTTACTCTGTTCGTTATGAATTTAATACTCTAGAGGCATGTTGGATAGCGGTCGATGTGTAGAGTAATAGTAGTAGATGCAGGCAGGAGTCGGTCTACTTGTCACGGACGTGATGCCTATATACATGATCATGCCTAGATAATCTCATAATTATTCGCTTTTCTATCAATTGCTCGAGAGTAATTTGTTCACCCACCGTAATACTTATGCTATCTTGAGAGAAGCCACTAGTGAAACCTATGGCCCCCAGGTCTACCTTTTATCATATAAGCTTTCAATCTACTTTTATTTGCATCTTTACTTTTCCAATCTATATTATAAAATATCAGAAATATATTTATCTTATCATATTATCTCTATCAGATCTCACTTTCGCAAGTGGCCGTGAAGGGGTTGACAACCCCTTCATTGCATTGGTTGCGAGTTATTGTTTGTTTGTGTAGGTGCGTGGGACTTTTGAGGAGCCTCCTACTGGATTGATACCTTGGTTCTCAAAAACTGAGGGAAATACTTACGCTACTATTGCTGCATCACCCTTTCCTCTTGAAGGAAAACCAACGCAAGCTCAAGACATAGCAGGTACTAAGTTCATGATAATTCCAAGTTCAATTAATCATATTACTTAAGAACTCCCACTTAGATAGACATCTCTCTAATCATCTAAGTGATCATGTGATCCAAATCAACTAAACCATAACCAATCATCACGTGAAATGGAGTAGTTTTCAATGGTGAACATCTCTATGTTGATCATATCTACTATATGATTCACGCTCGACCTTTCGGTCTCAGTGTTCCGAGGCCATATCTGCATATGCTAGGCTCGTCAAGTTTAACCCGAGTATTCTGTGTGTGCAAAATTGGCTTGCACCCGTTATAGATGGACGTAGAGCTTATCACACCCGATCATCACGTGGTGTCTTGGCACGACGAACTTTGGCAACGGTGCATACTCAGGGAGAACACTTTTACCTTGAAATTTAGTGAGAGATCATCTAATAATGCTACCGTCAATCAAAGAAAAATAAGATGCATAAAGGATAAACATCACATGCAATCAATATAAGTGATATGATATGGCCATCATCATCTTGTGCTTGTGATCTCCATCTCTGAAGCACCGTCATGATCAACATCGTCACCGGCGCGACACCTTGATCTCCATCGTAGCATCGTTGTCGTCTCGCCAACTATTGCTTCTACGACTATTGCTACCGCTTAGTGATAAAGTAAAGCAATTATAGGGCGATTGCATTGCATACAATAAAGCGACAACCATATGGCTCCTGCCAGTTGTCGGTAACTCAGTTACAAAACATGATCATCTCATACAATAAAATATAGTATCACGTCTTGACCATATCACATCACAACATGCCCTGCAGAAACAAGTTAGACGTCCTCTACTTTGTTGTTGCAAGTTTTACGTGGCTGCTACGGGCTGAGCAAGAACCTACCTATGCATCAAAACCACAATGATAGTTCGTCAAGTTAGTGTTGTTTTAACCTTCTCAAGGACCGGGCGTAGCTACACTCGGTTCAACTAAAGTTGGAGAAACTGACACCCGCCAGCCACCTATGTGCAAAGCATGTCGGTAGAACCAGTCTCGCGTAAGCGTACGGGTAATGTCGGTCCGGGACGCTTCATCCAACAATACCGCCGAACCGAAGTATGACATGCTGGTAAATATATGACTTGTATCACCCACAACTCACTTGTGTTCTACTCGTGCATACAACATCTACGCATAAAACCTGGCTCGGATGCCACTGTTGGGGAACGTAGTAATTTCAAAAAAATTCCTACGCACACGCAAGATCATGGTGATGCATAGCAACAAGAGGGGAGAGTGTTGTCCACGTACCCTCGTAGACCGAAAGCGGAAGCGTTAGCACAACGCGGTTGATGTAGTCATATGTCTTCTTGATCCGAACGATCCTAGTACCGAACGTACGGCACCTTCGAGTTCAGCACACGTTCAGCTCGATGACGTCCCACGAACTCACGATCCAGCAGAGCTTCACGGGAGAGTTCCGTCAGCACGAGGGCGTGATGACGGTGTTGATGATGCTACCGACGCAGGGCTTCGCCTAAGCACCGCTACGATATTATGGAGGTGGAATCTGGTGGAGGGGGGCACCGCACACGGCTAAGAGATCAAGAGATCAATTGTTGTGTCTAGAGGTGCCCCCTGCCCCCGTATATAAAGGATCAAGGGGGAGGGGTGGCCGGCCAGGAGGAGGCGCGCCAGGGAGGAGTCCTACTCCCACCGGGAATAGGACTCCCTCTTTTCCTGGTTGGAGTAGAAGGGGGAAAGGAATGGAGAGAGGAGAGGAAGGAAAGGGGGGGTGCCGCCCCCCTCCTTGTCCTATTCGGACTAGAGGGGGAGGGGGGCGCGGCCTGCCCTGGCCGCCCCTCCTCTTCTCCACTAGGGACCATGAGGCCCACTAACCCCCCCTGTCAGTGCGAGGATGACACCTATGGGATCACGAGAATCCCTACTATGGCTGCGAGGCGCGGGGTTGTGAGAAGGGCGGATCAAACAGGTAGCACATGGATTCTTTATCCAGGTTCGGGCCGCGAGGATGCGTAAAACCCTACTCCTGCTTTGGTGATTTGTTTATCTGTGTTCCTGAGCTAGCAATGGGGCGTGAAGAGCTCCAAAAAGCTGAATCCTCCTCCTGGTCGCCCCGGGCCTCCTTTTATAGGGAAAGGGGCCGCCATAGTGGCACATAGGAGGTGGAAAGGGCACAGTGATACGAGTTTATCCCTCGCATTACGTGACAAGGCGCATTTAATGCGTCGTGCTTAGGTGTCCCTACTTTATCAGGGGCGGGGGAGAGCCCAGTCTTATCCATCACCGATCGCGTCGACACACGCCCTGGCCAGCGGTGCCTGTGGTGCCATGTAGGCAGGCAGGTAGCTGAGGTGGCGCAGCGGTGGGCCTCCACTAAGATCAGCTTGCCGCCACGCAGGTGCTTTCCCAACTGATTGGGTCAGCAGCCGCATGCAAGCGGTGGTGGAGGGTTTGGAATTGGCGTGGGCCTGACGGTGGCCCTACGGGTGCCTTTAGCAAGGGCCTCGCCGTAGCCCCGGCAAGAGTCTTGCCGTGGGCCCCGGCAAGGGTCTTGCCGTGGCGCCCGCTATCATCCCCGGCAAGGCTCCTGCCGGGGGTCTTGTGGTCCTCCTTGGCTGGGATCCCGCCAGGGGTCGTCATCTTCTATAGCGTGAATTTGATCTTGAATTTCTTCACAAAGATCTGCATGCCACCAGGGGGATGTCTCCCGAATCCTTGCCCCATGGGGACAATGGACTCAAGGGTGATTCGCTCCGTAGGTGTGGGGCGAGCTGCCACGGCAAGGGCCTTGCCGGGTTCGCTAAAACTGCCCCCCGGCAAGGATCTTGCCGGGGGAGTCCGCTTCGTCCCCTTTGCTCTTTGTGGTCTTGGCCTTGGCGTCGTTCTGCTCTTTCTGAGCTTCGGTCTTACCTTGGCTTCCCTCCCTTGCCTTGCTTGGCATGGTGGCATCCGTGGCTCGAACTGCCCGTGCACAGTTATAGGGGTACGAAAAACTGTTCCCCTCTTTTTGTACACCGACAGGAGCCCCCGGGCCTGGTCCACAAGTGAGTGTAATCGCGTCATTGGGGTAGGCCCAAAAACGGTGCATGGGCAGGCGGGGTAATTTTTACCGTGGTACGTTCCTTCGCACGCCGCGCTTCCCACACCTCCCGCGCGTGGATCGGCGTGGGAAGGCGTGTGTGACATGGGCAGCATGCGTGGGGCTGAGCTCTGTGCGCATGCGTCACGTCGCAGTAAAAGGGGGCGGTTCGCACCTTCCCTGTAAACGGAGGGAGGCGTGGAGGCCCAGCCCATTTACTGAACGGGGCCGGGGTGTGGTCTTCAAGCCGCTCACCCCCCCCCCCACGATCACGGTGTGGGGAGAGGTCACCTCACCCGTCGCCTTGGTTCTGCATGCCCGCCACATGGTTCTCACGCGCTTAGGGTGGCGAACGGTGGAGGCGAGGAACCGGGCTGTTGCAGGCCAGGGTAGTGAGTTGGTCCCAGTTCCCTGCGCCTTCCGTGTCTCAATTGGCTGAGTGGGGTGCCTGAGCCCCCATCCTGGCTCTTTATAAAGAGCCGGAGGGGGGAGGAAATGGAGTCCCGCACTCTTCCGTCTTCTTTTTTCTTCAGCTTCTGCCCTTCTGCTCCCCCCCTCCCGTCCGCCATGGAGAGAGGGGATCCTGGCTCTTCAACGGTGGCGGTGAGGGTCGCTGCTCGACAACGCGCCCTCCCTTCCCCTTTACCCACGGTGGCGGAGCCAGTCGCGAGGGGAAGGGGGAGGGGGCGAGGCCGCGGATGAGGCCGCGGACAAGGTTGAGGCGCTTAGGGAAGACGAGAACGGGGCGGCGCGCCGGTCCCGCCTCCGCCAGTAGTTCCTCCCTCCGTGGAGGGCCATGTTGGAGATGACCCTTGCGAGTTCTTTGTCAGGCTGCGCTGGTCGCCTCGCCGTCGTCTTCGTCTCCCGACCCCATTCGCGAGCGAGATGGAGCTGGATCCGCCAGAGTTCTTGCAGTTGCACATGAGGGGCTGTTGGATCAGCGGTACGCGAGCTCGCGTTGACTTCCCAGCCCCTCACGTGAGGTATCTTGGCCGAGGGTGGAAGACATTCGCTCATATCCATCGCTTGACGGCGGGGCTTACCCTCCATTTCAAGCTGATGGAGGGCGGCCTCCTCTCCGTCAAGGTCTTTGGGTGCTTCGGGACTCGGGCGAGGTGCTGCGTGGAGAGCTCTTCTGATAGCGAAGATTCTTCCTCGGGCGGGAGTGATGAGGAGGATAGCGGCAGCGACGATGAGGGTAGCGAGCGGCAGGATGACGGGTCCGACTAGGTGTCGGGCGTCGCTCCACGCGGCACCGACGATCCCATCATCTGTGTTGCCGGCTTCCTGAACTTCTCAGGGTCGTCTCCTTGGGCGGCTGGCGTTGGGAGGCTGTGGAAGAGGAAGAGGGCGGGTGGCAAGGCCGTCAAATCGGAGTACGCGGGCACTGATGCCTTCGACGCATGCTAACGTCCTGCCGCCTCGTCTTCGAGCTTTGCTTCCGGCGCCGCCAACACCATCCAGCCTTCGGACGGTCACCAAGATGTTCTCTTGGTGCCTCCTGCCACCCGTAGTTCGCCTAGGCGCTCCCTCTTGCCCTTTTCGCCTCTTTGACCTGCCTCCTGAGGAGAGGGACAAGAAAGGGATTACGGGCACCTTATCTCTTTTTAGTTTGTAAGCCTTTAGGCTCTAGCTGAATTTAAAACTTGTAATCCCCATTATTCATGTTTTTCATTCCCTATGGGCCGTACCTGAGTGGGATGTTTTTAATGAAAAAGGGGATGCTTGCCAGGTCATTTGTTTGCGGGTAGGACCCACGATGAGGAATAAATCCTTGATATCCTTAAGATAAACATTTCCTTGCCCGGCAACAGGCCATGCCATCTTCCCACTTCGCTCGTCCTTTCTCACGCTTTTGGCGGGGGCAGGGATGAGGTGGGTTCAAGCTCCTCGTTTCACTCTTTTGCTACCGCGACTATGACCAAACCTGGCCCTAGGAATGAGCCCTAGGGCCTAGAGTTTTTAGGGGAGCACGGTAGCTTTGGAAAAAACAAGGTTTCACATCCCTCAGTCCATGGGGGAACGCATGATAAGGGATGAAGAACTTATTTGAAGCTGTAGCCCCCGGCAACTCTGGTTTGCCGTGGGCAAATTTTTGTACTCGCAGCCCCCGGCAACACTGGCTTGCCGGGGTTTAGATGCTAGTCTGTTCCTCTTTTCTTTCTCGTCCCCAAGTGATCCGACAAGGATATCCGTGAGTCCTGCAAACCAAAGAAGACAAAAGATCGGCAAAGAGACGCACACCCGACCTCTAAGCTAGGGGTTAGTCGCCGCTAAGCACTATCAACCCTAACCAAGGACGAGACTTGACCTAGCATGCATGCTATAACTTAGGGCGCTAGCGCTTCATTTATTTATGCTCAGGGTCTGCGCCTGGCTTTGTACAAAGGGTTACATGCATCATCAGCAATGCTTGTACAAAAGGTGGCTTGCCGGGGGGCCCGGCAAGCCGCGCCTCACGGGTAAAACTTGCGAAGATGCTCAATGTTCCAGGAGTTACTCACCAGAACAGCATCTTCGGTCTCCAGGCGGACTGCGCCAGGCCTGGTGACTCGTATTACCCGATAAGGGCCTTCCCACTTTGGCGTCAACTTGTTGGAATTCTTGGCCGATTGAATGCGCCGAAGGACAAGGTCGCCTTCCTCAAGGCTCCAGGCATGAACCTTGCGGCTATGGTAGCGGCGCAAGGCTTGCTGGTAGCATGCTGCTCTTACAGCCGCCCGAAGACGATCTTCCTCAAGGAGCACTGCGTCATCTTGCCGCAGTTGCTCTTGCTCAAGCTCGTTATAAGCGAGCACTCGAGGTGACCCGTATATGAGTTCAGTGGGGAGAACTGCTTCCACCCCGTATACCAGGGCAAAAGGTGTCTGGCCGGTGGCTCAATTTGGCGTCGTCCTGATCGACCAAAGAACCGTTGGCACCTCATCAATCCAGTGCCTTCCACTCTTATGCAGCCTGTCAAAGGTCTTGGTCTTCAAGCCTCACAGTACTTCAGCATTTGCCCTCTCAGCTTGACCATTGCTTCGTGGGAGCGCGACGGAAGCAAAACAGATTCTGCTGCCAAGCTCTTGGATATATTGCATGAAGGTGCGGCTTGTGAACTGGGTGGCGTTGTCGGTGATAACCCTGTTAGGTACGCCAAAACGGCACACCAGTCCCTTGAAGAACTTGACGGCTAACTGGGATGTGACCTTCCTTACTGCCTCCACCTCTGGCCACTTTGTGAACTTGTCGATTGCAATGTACAAGTACTCAAAGCCCCTGACAGCGCGGGGGAAAGGGCCCAGTATGTCGAGCCCCCAGACCGAGAAGGGCCAGGAGAGAGGAATTGTTTGAAGGGCTTGGGCTGGCTGATGGAGCTTCTTTGAATGGAACTGACACGCTTCACACCTGGTGACGAGTGTCGTTTCATCCTGGAGGGCGGTGGGCCAGAAGAAACCTTGCCAGAATGCCTTGTCGGCAAGGGCCCTTGACCCAATGTGGGATCCACAGATGCCTTCGTGTATCTCCGCCAACAGCTCCAGTCCTTCCTCTCGAGGGATACACTTCAATTTCACACCGTTCGGCCTCTTTCTATACAGGACGTCATCGATGAATTGGTACATGGTAGAGCGACGGGCTACTTTCTCCGCTTCTTCCTACTCCTCAGGAAGTTCCCCTGTTTAGAGGAATCGGATGGTATGTTGTGCCCATGCTGGAGCCTGGGGCTCGATGGCGAGGGCTAAAGGCATTTCCTCCGCTATAGGAACGGCTGTCTCGACGGCGAGAGCCTGACGCTCCGCCGGAGCCAGTCGTCCCGTGGCGGGCTCAGTACCCTCGGCAACATCCTTGCCGGCTGCTCTAGGGAGCTCGGCGGGGAAGTACCTAACGGGCCCTGATTTCCTCCTCTTATTCTGCTCTGTTGATGGATCAATGGATGGCTGAGTTAGCTGAAGCACAAAGGTACCTGGTTCCACAGGTAGCTTGAGGGTAGCGCGTTTGGACAGGTAATCGGCGATATCGTTCTTCGCTCGGGGAACGTGTTCAGCCTGTATACCGTCGAAACGCTCTTCCAGCTTTCTCACTTCATCGACGTAGGCCTTCATCAACGGGCTATCCTTGTTGACTTGCTTGACGATGAGCTGCGAGTCCCCCCTGACGATGAGTTTCTTGATTCTGAGGTCCGCCGCGATTGTAAGACAGGCAAGCAGCCCTTCGTACTCTGATGTATTGTTGGTTGACACCTCCCTGGGGAAGTGCATCTGGACCACGTACTTGAGGTGCTCTCCAGTGGGCGAGACAAGCATTACGCCAGCCCCGGCGCCTTGTAAGGAGAAAGCTCCATCAAAGTACATGATCCAATCACAACTTGCCCCTTTACCGGGGAGAGCAGTCTCTTGAGCTTCTTCTCAGGCGTTGCGGTCCATTCTGCAATGAACTCTGCTAGGACTCGACTCTGAATTGTCGAGGTACTTTCAAACTTGAGACCAAAGCTGGACAGTTCCAGTGCCCATTCCACAATCCTTCCCGTCGCATCCGGATTGTGCAATATCCACTGCAGAGGGAAGCGAGTGACGACAGTGATTTCGTGTGCCTGGAAGTAGTGGCGCAGCTTCCTCGAGGCCATAAGAAGGCCGAAGAGCAATTTCTGCACGCCGGAGTACCTCGATCTAGCCCCCTGCAGGAGGGAACTAACAAAGTAGACCGGGTGCTGCACCATTTTCTTCTTCGGTGGCACGTCAACTGGCTGCGTCATCTCTGCATTGGTGGTGTCGGGCTCTGCCGCTGCCATATCCTCGTCATCGATCTCTCTCTGCGCCACCAGCGCGGCGCTGACCACCTGGTCTGTCGCCGCCAGGTATAGCAGCAACGACTCCTGTGGCCTGGGCGCGACTAGTATTGGCATGGAGGAGAGGTACTTCTTCAAATCTTGCAATGCTGCTTCGGCTTCTGGCGTCCACTCCATCGGGCCCGCCTTTTTCAGGATCTAGAAAAAGGGAAGGGCGTGCTCGGCATACTTGGAAATGAACCTGCCCATGGCGGCGATGCAACCAGCAAGCCGACGCACATCCTTGATTCGCTTGGGTGCTTCAATCTGCTCTATAGCTTTGATTTTGTCTGGGTTGGCCTCTATCCCACATTGTGACACCAAGAACCCGAGAAGCTTGCCGGACGTGACGCCAAAGACGCACTTCTCAGGGTTTAGCTTGAGATTGATCTTGCGCAGGTTTGCAAATGTTTCTTGCAAATCTGGTATGAGGGTTTCCCTGTCCTTGGTTTTGACCACTATGTCATCCATGTAAGCCTCCATATTTCTATGGAGCTGGGGTTCAAAACCAATCTGGACCGCCCTCGCAAACGTCGAGCCAGCACTCTTCAACCCGAAAGGCATCCGCATGAAACAATACGTACCAGATGGGGTGATGAATGTTGTTTTATCTTCGTCTTCTCTTGTCATGAAGATCTGTTGGTAGCCGGAGTAGGCGTCGAGGAACGACAACAGATCACACCCAGCCATGGAGTCAACAATCTGGTCGATGCGTGGCAACGGGAAGGGAGTCCTTAGGGCAAGCCTTATTGATATCTGTGTAATCAATACACAGTCTCCACTTCCCATTCGCCTTGCGCACCACGACCGGATTGGCCAACCACGTTGGATGGAGCACTCCCCTTACCAAACCCGCTGCTTCCAGTTTCCGGATCTCTTCGGTAATGAACTCTTTTCATTCCAAAGCTTGCTTTCTGACCTTCTGCTTGACGGGCCGCGCATGAGGACAGACAGCAAGGTGGTGCTCAATCACCTCCCTGGGAACACCGGGGATGTCGGAAGCTTGCCATGCAAACACATCGAAATTCGCCCACAGGAAGGTGACGAGCGCGTCTTCCTATTTGCCGTCAAGGGCGGAGCTTATGGTAAAAGCTCCTCCCGTGTCGTCCTCATTGACAGAGACCTTCTTGGTTCCCGGTGATATGGCCCTGGGCTTCTTGTTCCTGCCGGTAGAGTTCTCTGGCACGTCCTCGACGGCAGCGCTACACTCTGAAGAGGTGCGCTTGCCGGAGTGGGTGTCTGAGGTCTCACCAGTCTTCTTCTTCTTCTTCCCTCCCGGGGTCCCGGCGGCAGGAGCAGATGCCCTAGCGGCGGTAGCTGCTGCAACTGCTTGCTGGTATAGTTGGTCAGTGCAAACCACCGCATCTTTCTTGTCGGAGGGGATGGTGATGATCGTCATAGGCCCAGGCATCTTCATGGTGTTGTAGGCGTAGTGTGACGCCGCCATGAACTTGGCCAGCCCTGGGTGGCCGAGGATCCCGTTGTAGGGCAAGGGGATCCTGGCAACATCGAACACAATCCTCTCCGTCCTGAAGTTCAGGTCTCTTCCAAAAGTCACGGGTAGCGTGACCCTTCCCTTGGGTTGGCTTCTTCCCGGGTTGACCCCCTGAAACGTGCCCGTCTCTTCGAGGTCTCCATCAGGAATCTGCAGTTTCTCGATCACGGCAGGCGAGAACAAGTTCAGACCGGCCCCGCCATCGACTAGCATCTTCGTCACCTTGAGGTTACGTATCGTTGGTGAAACCAACAATGGCAAGCACCCGACCGTAGTAGTGCGATCAGGGTGGTCTTCAATGTCGAAAATGATAGGTGTGCTGGACCACTTCAGCGGCCTTTGGGCATCGAACGACGACTCCGCTGCTGTAATCTCTCGCGCCCACTGTTTAAACCGGCGGTGAGAAGTATGCAGCGAGGTGCCGCCATCGATGCACATGGCCTCTGTAGCTTTCTGAAACTCTTGGTCGCCGGATTCGTCGTCCTCTTCGTGATTGTCGTCTTCTGGCTTTCTATCATGGCCCCGGGCGGGCCTCTCCTGTTGCTTATCCTTGCCGCGACGGCCCACCTAGCCGTCACGCTTCTTGCCGGACCCCTCAGCACCATCTGGGCCCTTCTCCTTGTCCTGCCTCTCATACTTAGCCCTCTGCTTTTCAGCGAGGAGCTCGACCTGTTGGCAGTCCTGGAGAGCATGGCCCTTGGTGCGATGGATCTTGCAGTATCACTTGTCGGAGTTTCCCGGCTTCTCGGCAGCCGCCAAGGCCTGGCATGCGACGCACCCGGCAACCTCCTTGCCGGGGTCATCTGCCTTGGTTTTCTTGGTGGAGCCGGCGTCTTCGGATCCCTCGACGGCAAGCACGGCTTTTCCTTTGCGCTTCCTGTTGTGGCGCCGGCCTTTCTTTGCCGGGGCAGCCGTATCCTCATCTGAAGAGTCGGTTTCCATGCCGGCATCTTCGCTGGGGTACTTCCTTCCCTCCTCGGCTCGGGCACATTTGTCGACAAGAACATAGAGTTCTGCCACATCCCTCACCTTGTTCATTGCCAGCTCTTCGCGCATCTTGCGGTTACGCACGTTCTGGTGGAACGCGCTGATGATGGCAGCAGGGTGAACATCAGGGATATTGTACTGTACCCGGCTGAACCTCTGAATATACTTATGGAGACTCTCGCCTCCCTTCTGGGGAATGCCGTGCAGGTCGCTTGCCTGGCCATGGGCTTGGTGGCCTCCAGTAAAGGCGCCCACGAACTCATGGCACAAATCCAACCAGGAGGAAATAGAGTCTACCGGCAAGTGCATCAACCCTAACATGGCATTGGGTTTAAGAGCCAACGGAAAGTAATTCGCAAGCACCTTATCGTCGCGGGCTCTGGCAGCTTGCATCTCGATGGTGTAGACGCTGAGGAACTCGGACGGATGGGTCTTGCCACTGTACTTCTCGCCCACGTCAGGTTTGAAGGTGCGGTGAGTGGGCCACTGGAACTGCCGCAGCTCATGGGTAAAAGCCGGACAGCCTACCTCATAAGGTAGGCCTCCAGGGCTCCCCGGTGCTGGGTGGCTCACAGCAGGCCATGCTCGCCTGTCGATTGGTGGCGCGCCCCACGCCGGCGCTCGATAGTGGTTCGAGCGTCTTCATGTTCTCGTTCCCGAAGAACTTGGCGCTGGTCACAGTGGGCTCGCGGGTCGGACGATGCTACGGAGATCTCGTCGCCCGTGACGTCGCGACGGGCCGGCGTCCGAGGTACCGGGCGAGGAGGAGGCGAGTGCACCGTGGTCGCGGCGCCGCCGGCCCTTCTGCCACTGGTGCGTGGGACTCCGTCGAAGCGTCGGCCCGGGGGCTCCACCGGGCTCGGTTCGTCTTTGTTGACCATCGCAACAAGACTTTGGATAGTGTCTCTCCATTCGTCGAGTTTCCCCATGATGGGAGGGAAATCGAGGAGCAACTGCGCGCGTGCCAGGGCTTCTGCTGGTGTTGGTGGCAGCGAAAACTGCATGGATCGCGACGCGCTTCGACTTCTGACTATGTCGGAAGGAGTTCTATCACGACCCCGCGGTCGCATGCCATCTTCACCAGTGCCTCGGCGGGCGGGCAGGTCTTCTAAATCCCGGGAGTGGCGCTCGGGGCTCTTTCCGCGGTGATGCCCGGGGTCCTCGGCGTGATCACGCCGTTCGTCGGGCGCCGCTTGAGAAGAGCGCGCCGCCGGTGTCAATGTGGGAGTCTTGGAAGCCCTCGCGTCGCCTTCCGGCGGGGTGGCGGTGATCCTGGAAGGCCCCGCGCCACCCGCGGAGGGCCTGGCTCCGTCTTTGGATTTGGCGGCATGCTGCCCGTTACCAGGCGCACAAACATCGCTGCCTCCCAAGCTTCGGCTGCTGGGACGGTGTTGGTGTTCACGAACGGCGCCCCGGGTCCTTTCTGCGACCGGTCCACTGCTCGCCCGCGTCGGGACGGAATGCCCGGCTCTCGACGGTCCAACTGCAGCCGTCGTCTTGTTCTTGGGTGCCATGGCGATGAAGAAGCATCAAACTAACTGCTAGAGCCGATTCTCACAACTGCGCCCCCCTACCTGGCGCGCCAAAGATGTCGGTGCGAGGACGACACCTATGGGATCACGAGAATCCCTACTACGGTTGCGAGGCGCGGGGTTGTGACAAGGGCGGATCAAACAGGTAGCACACGGATTCTTTATCCAGGTTCGGGCCGCGAGGATGCGTAAAACCCTACTCTTGCTTTGGTGATTTGTTTATCTGTGTTCCTGAGCTTGTAATGGGGCGTGAAGAGCTCCAAAAAGCCGAATCCCCCTCCTGGTCGCCTCGGGCCTCCTTTTATAGGGAAAGGGGCGGCCACAGTGGCACATAGGAGGTGGAAAGGGCACAGTGATACAAGTTTATCCCTCGCATTACGTGACAAGGCGCATTTAATGCGTCGTGCTTAGGTGTCCCTACTTTATCGGGGGCGGGGGAGAGCCCAGTCTTGTCCGCCGCCGATCACGTCGACACGTGCCCTGGCCAGCGGTGCCTGTGGTGCCATGTAGGCAGGCAGGTAGCTGAGGTGGCGCAGCGGTGGGCCTCCACGAAGATCTGCTTGCCGCCACGCAAGTGCTTGCCCAACTGATTGGGTCAGCAGCCGCACGCGAATGGTGGTGGAGGGTTTGGAATTGGCGTGGGCCTGACGGTGGCCCTACGGGTGCCTTTAGCAAGGGCCTTGCCGTAGCCCCGGCAAGAGTCTTGCCGGGGCCCCGGCAAGGGTCTTGCCGTGGCGCCCGCTATCATCCCCGGCAAGGCTCCTGCCGGGGGTCTTGTGGTCCTCCTTGGCTGGGATCCTGCAGGGGTCGTCATCTTCTATAGCGTGAATTTGATCTTGAATGTCTTCACAAAGATCTGCATGCCACCACGAGGATGTCTCCCGAATCCTTGCCCCATGGGGGCAGTGGACTCAAGGGTGATTCGCTCCGTAGGTGTGGGGCGAGCTGCCACGGCAAGGGCCTTGCCGGGTTCGCTAAAACTGCCCCCCGGCAAGGATCTTGCCGGGGGAGTCCGCTTCGTCCCCTTTACTCTTTGTGGTCTTGGCCTGGCGTCGTTCTGCTCTTTCCTAGCTTCGGTCTTACCTTGGCTTACCTCCCTTGCCTTGCTTGGCGTGGTGGCGTCCGTGGCTCGAACTGCCCGTGCACAGTTATAGGGGTACGAAAAG